>NW_021636068.1:0-28488 GCF_004799145.2 Neltuma alba | reverse complement strand
TTTCCATCAGGTGTCTCTATATTTGTTAAACAATTAAAGGATAAATTATTGTAGATGTTATAAAAGAACACATCTTTCCCCACACCTCAACATTATTCAAGTTTCTAGTAGGATAAAGTAACATTATTTTATATTGGTTACTCTTGTTTATAATTATTCATAGTATGTTGTAAGTATATTTTCGCTTGTCATATTCAAAATTCGTGTCTGTCAAGCTTTCAATACAACACAAATAATTAAAAGAGGGGTTTTATTATTATCATTTTTGTTTTGTTTTGGGGGGGTTTTGGGGCTTTGTATGCAGACCCATGAGTTAGGGCTTATGGCCTGGCCACAATTTCACCCACCCAGCTCGCTCTTTTTGACAGGCTAAATAAGGCTACCTTTTTTAACTGGACCCATTTTCTTAACTATAGGGATGACTACAACTCGATTGATTCTTCATGAGCTGCGTAAGCATTGAATTCAATGCCTTGAAATCTTCTACTTGTTAACCAAGTGAAGTTACTTTCTCATTTGATGGTGTTAAATAGTGTGAAACATAATCACCTAACATCTGGGTTAGGATGGGCCACGACCCCATCCCACAGACTCGTTCAGAGGGTTCTGGAGTTCCCATGGCTTGTGCTGAAATATCACCTCGCCCATCAATAACCATTTCATCAGAGGACCCCTCTTCGGGTAGCTTTTCAACAGTTGTGTCCTACAATTTGTTAAGAAAAGTATTTCATCATCAAACGATAGTACAATGTTTTTTAAGGATAAATGCTTAAATTATAAGTTAAATGTCATGTCCCCAGCACTTGGCGGGTAGGCAGTGAATGTGTGGCAAACGGTCAATTGCTTTTGTTGCTATTAGTAAATTGATGAAGATATAGAATGCCTTATCGTAGAAGGTAAAGAAATGAAGAAGTTTCTAAGAGTGTAGCTAATTTACTTGAAGATTACACATATGCCTTTGCTAAACCCAAAGGACTAACACTGTTGAGAGAAGCACATAACCACCCCCTGTATTATTCAAGAAGGGACTAACCATATCAATATTACGCCCCTTTTTTTCGCCAGTACAGTATTAAGCATTATACCCTTCAGCTCAGAAAGATGTGCCAGAAAACATGGTGGGAAACTGCTGCAATGAAGGGTTATACAAGAGGCACTTCACCATTTTTGGCACAACAAATTCTACTCTTTATAAACTCCATGGTGCACTGATAGGAATAAGTGGCAGTAGTCCTATCTTTATAAGCAACAGCAGGGAGATTTTGTGAATATTGAGTGTCCAATAAAAGCCTACTTCCACTTATCATCCACAAAAGGATGGACAATTGAAAGTGTGCACCGTTGCCTGGAAACATACTTGAGGCCCGTATGTTGGGAGGACTGAAGTTGGCGGCTGCATCCTGCACGATGGTGGTACAATACTACCCTCCACACTTCTACAAAGGCTGCCCTTATGAATTGCTCCAGAGGCTAAAACTACTCTCTCTGTTTTTTTTTGCGGCGCAACACTCACACAAAAAATAATGAATATTCAGCACTCAATCATCTCCTAGATTAACAAGCTAACACTCCTCACAACATGCTAAACCCAACTAAAATTAATATGAACGTCACAAAACACTCACAATGAAAGATAATTATCACAAAATGAAAAGAATACAGCCCCAGAAAATTTGAAAAATAAATAAATATCTTTTACTTTCAAGAGATTGAGAATTGAACGTACCACATCCGTATGGCTAAAAGAGATAAATGCTAAATTTCCATACCTGATGCTAAATTTACGAACTCCGTCTTTCTCTGTGAAGGAGGGGAGTTTGCAGGGGATTTCCACTCTCACGGCCACGTATAACAACTTCATTCAGCACCATTTCGTCTATGGCTTGATCAGTGTTTCTTCGAACCCCAGATAGATCTCAGCGTTTCCCCTAATTTCAACATGAGTATATCCATTCGTGGATGATTTGGCGCCTTTCTCCAGCATCAAGAGACGTTCATTCAACTCCTCACACTTCCTCTTCCACGACTCCATCTTAGATTCAGCCTTGCCTTTTTCATCCTCTAATTTACGGTTCTTATTCCCAAGCTCAGTAATAGCATTTCCATCAACCAAGGCATTTTTCTTCTTAACCGCTTGCAACAGCTTCTCATATGTCTCTTCAGCTTTCTTTCCCTTCTCAAATTGCTCCTTATATTTCTTCAATTGCTCTTCGACATCCATCCTCTGTAACCTCTCCATTTCTAATTTCTCCCTGAGTACCCCAATCTCAGCCTTTAGTTTGGTTTCGTTATCGATCAAAACTTCCTCCACGCGATCATAATCCACCGTACCATATGCAGTTCGTAATATTGAAATCAGCTCCGTTACGCTCATTGCCATTAAACAATTTTTATCTTCATCGCCATCAGAATCGGGCGTGAGGGCGGACACAGGTTCCATGTTTATTCCCGAAGGATCAAAATGTGACAGATCAGTGAAGGTATCTTAAGATTCACTCTTGACAGAACTGCGGAATTGAAGGAAAAAAGAAGAGGAAGCCCCCACTCAAACGAGGAGGCACGTCGAATTCTATGCTAGCGCTTCTGATATGGAGGAATAGGGAAATGACGGCTCCTCTGCTTCGCGGAAAAATTCGTTTGATCTCAAATTCGCGGAAAATCAAATTTAGCGCCATTTTGTCTTTAAATATTTTTCAGAAGAATTTTATTTTTTTTTAATATTTTTCTTCTCAGCTCAACTATCCTCCTAATTTGCAGCATGCTTCTAACTTTTTTACTTTTAAAAACGGTGCAATTTTATATTAAATTACATTCAATGACCTGAACATTTCAGGTACTATTGCTTAATTAATTTTTTAAGCAGGAATTTATTCTCAATTTTCTCAAAAAAAAATGGAAAGTTAAGTAATGAAATCGTGAAAAATGTGTACTGAAAATATAAATATTTAGGAATTAAAAAACTCTAATTAAAATAGTCCTAATTAATTTTCTTCTGCATTCACCTTCTTTATTTTCAATGCACAATTTTTATATTTTTATTACTCGAATTTTCAATTTTTCAATGATCTTCCTAAATATTTACGGTCATATTTCATGTGTTCCGGTACTTACCTTCATATTTTTAATACTGAACCTAATTAAAAATTTGGGTTGAAAATATAAAGACAAGTATAAAATAGGGAAAATGACAATAAATACCACCTGAATTCCAAAAAGACAAATAAGGGACCTGAATAAGCAAAATGACAAATAGGGCACTGGGTACCAATTTGGAATATAGATTTTCGGCCAAAAGACCGAATTGCCCTGATTGTCTCTGAACATTGAGCAGTGAATTCATGCGATAGAGAAAGGGAGAAACTGATTTTCTTCTACGAAACTACATCCAAGTTCCTGCAGTCACCAAAAAGGATTTTTCGAAATCACGTTGCCGTCGTCGTAGGAGTAGATTGCCATTGCTGAATTTGGTTACCATCGCTGCAATACATTACCCTGTCTGAAATAACTTGTACCCCCTGAAATTGTCGTCGTCGAAGAGGTCGCTGAAGTATTTGAATTATTCATGAGTGAGTAGAAGTTGATGGCGGGATTTGGATTATTCATTTTTGTGGCTGTTTCATGGTGAAATAGGAACAGGATTATTGCATTTGAGGGTTCATATTCAGTATTTGGTGAATGATGAAGCAGAAATCAGAAAATAGTCGCAAGCAATTACGTAATGTAATTGCTGTCATATGTTTGCTGGTTTTTGGTAAATCCCATTCTGTGAATGGTAAATCCCATTCCGTGAATGGTAAATTTTAATATACATGTAGTTAATTATGAAACTTAATAGTTCAATGTTTATTGTGATGTACTTCAGGTGCACGTTTACTGAATGATTTATTTATGCTTACAAGTTGCTCTTCCGGTGAAAACAGGTTTACAAAACCCCTTGAAGAAGTGGTCACTTTCACTATAAAAGTTGTAAATCCCATTATGTGTTTTGTAAAATTCAGCGTGAAATTTTATTGGTGGTGAAAAGTAAGTTACTCATCCCCCGAAAATATGTTGCAAAATCTATTAACAAAGCGGTCACTTTTATCACAAAAGTTGTAAATCCCAGCATATGTTTTATAAAATTCAACGTGAAATTTTATTGGTTTTTAGAAACAAGTTACCTATCCCCTGAAAACAGGTTACAAAAGCCATTTAAGAAGTGGTCATTTTCACTATAAAAGTTGTAAATCTCACTGTGTGTTTTGTCAAATTCAGTGTGAAATTTTATTGGTTTTTAGAAACAAGTTGCTCATCCCCTGAAAAGAGGTTGCAAAACCCATTTAAGAAGTGATCATTTTCACTAAGAAAGTTGTAAATCTCACTACATGTTTTGTAAAATTCAGCATATAATTTTATTGGTTTTTATAAACAAGTTGCCAATCCCTTGAAAACATGTTGCAAAACCCATTGAAGAAGTGATCATTTTCATTATGAAAGTTGTAAATCTCACTATGTGTTTTGTCAAATTCAGCATGAAATTTTATTGATTTTTAGAAACAAGTTGCTCATCCCATGAAAAGAAGTTGCAAAATTCATTTAAGAAGTGGTAATTTTCACTACAAAAGTTGTAAATATTACTCTGTTTTGTAAAATTCAGCATAGAATTTTATTGATTTTTAGAAACAAGTTGCCAATCCCTTGAAAACATGTTACAAAACCCATTGAAGAAGTGATCATTTTCACTACGAAAGTTGTAAATCTCACTATGTGTTTTGTCAAATTTAGTATGAAATTTTATTAGTTTTTAGAAACAAGCTGTCCATCTCCTGAAAACAAGTTACAAAACCCATTGAATAAGTGGTCATTTTTACTACGGAAGTTGTAAATCCCACTATACGTTTTGTCAAATTTAGCGTGAAATTTTATTAGTTTTTACAAACAAGTTGTTTATCTCCTGAAAACAGGTTGCAAAACCCATTAACAAAGTAGTCACTTTCACTACAAAAGTTGTAAATCACAATATGTATTTTGTAAAATTCATAATTAACTACATGTATAGTAAAATTTACCATTCACATAGTGGGATTTACCATTCACGTAGTGGGATTTACCAAAAACCAGCAGACATATGACAGTAGTTACGTAACGTAATTGCTTGTCATTGTTTTCTAATTTCCACTTCATCTTCCCCGTAGGTTCACTCCCTCTCTCACTACAAATCCTCTTTCCCACAACCAAAACCCACCAAATCAACAATCTCTACAGAATGGTGATGCGAAGGAGTAAGATAATAGCATTTCCAACATTCTTCTTTCCTTCTTCCCGCATTTCATCACCGTCGGTCTTCCTCTCTCCTTTCTCTCACTGCGTCGCTTTCTTCCTCTCTCCTTTCTCTCACTTTCAGACAGGCATTTTGGTCTTTTGGCCAAAAATCTGAATTCCAGATTGGTACCCAGTCCCCTATATGTCATTTTGCTTATTCAGGTCCCTTATTTGTCTTTTTAGAATTCAGGTGGTATTTTATTGTCATTTTCCCTAGAAAATATTT
Organism: Neltuma alba; assembly: GCF_004799145.2. NCBI lineage: Eukaryota > Viridiplantae > Streptophyta > Magnoliopsida > Fabales > Fabaceae > Neltuma > Neltuma alba. Next base: position 22,961 of record NW_021636068.1, on the reverse strand, counting down.
AAGATGGTTGTTGAAAAACTGAAAAACTTATTATTGAAAATTTTAGCAATGAGTATTAAAAATACGAAAAATAAATACTGAAAATGTGAAAAAAATTAAGTGATAAAAAATTAGCTTAGAAAAATCTTTGAATGCAAAATCGCACCCCAAAAAAATTTAAGATGTTGGGTTTTGTTGAGAAAATATGTTAAGGTACAGAATGCAACTTAACTAGCTTTTTGCAAATTGCATGTTTTTAAATGTTTGACAGTAAAATTACTCTTAAAAAATATTTTAATAGAAAAATTGCACTGAAAATTATTTTTAAATATTAAGTGATATTGACAAAATATTTTAGGTTGTAGATGCACCCAATCATGTCAAGGATGAGATTAAGAGTACCATAAACATTCTCTCATCTCTTGCAAGTGGAGTTCGTGATTTGATGTTAACACAAATCTCATGGGACAAATTATTAGTATCTATTTCTCTAATTCTAATAAAAGGAAATAACGTCCTAGAAAGTCATGCAATGCTCCAATCTGATTGGTTTTGTTAATCTTCAATACAATAAAAGAAGAACTTTGACGTTAATATGCTGGCTAACCCAGCTTTGGTAATGCCTCCTGGATTTCACATGATTCCTTCGGACGATTTTCGTTTGTTTGTTCTCTTTTTTGTAACTTAGAGTAGTATTTACATTTTTTTTTTATTTACCAAAGCTTCCAAAGAAAAAAAAAAGAAACAAGGTTCGGTTTGATATGCAAGACTAGATGGTGGGATTAGGCCAATAGTCAAAGAAAGAGTTGACTCAATTTATGAGTGAATTCAAATCATATTGACAATATAAAGTTTGTATTGATAGATGATTTATAAATACTTTTAAAAGTACTCATTGAGTCTAGTAACATGTCCTAATCAGCTATATTCTCAATAAATGCAGGGTATATTTGGATCATTTTTTACAAAACAAGAATTTTCACAAACTGAAATTTTCTGAACTTAAGTTTGAATGTCACTAACACAATTCATTTGTCTTGAAGATAATTTTAGTTTAACGGAACCCATAAGCCCAAAAAAGGTAATTTTGACTTAAACTTTAGTGTTTTTTTGGGGGGATGTTATACTTTTAACACTCATTCCTATTAGGGATGCAGATGAGCAGGATTGGGTAGGGCAAGATCCCTATCCAAAATATGAGCGGACTGTATTTTGTAGCCCGCTGCCTGACCTTGTCCGTAGAAGCCCTAACCATTTTGGACTAGGCATGAGTGGGCTGGGCAGGGCGGGCTTCGCTGCCCGAATGGTAATAGCCTGCTAATATCACATGTAAAAAAGCTTTCGTCCATACCTAAAAATTTGTAATTTTACATTTTCTCACATTGAAATCATTCCAAAACAAGTCTTAACAAATATCCAAATAAATAATATTTGTAATCCATTTAGAACAAAACAACTCAAGATTGTAACTAAAGCCTTGAAATTCAAACAGTTTGTATCAATCTCCACAAAGTTGAGAAAAGAATAAAGCATCTGAAAAAAATCAAGAGCTATTGAAGCACCTTGAGATATTTCGTTGAGGGCTGTGGATGTCAATGTAATAGAAGTTTGATTATTCATTCAAGCGGTAAAAATTAAATGTTACCTAAAGGATTGCAAAAAAATATTAAAATTGAAGCAATGGGCTAACAAGAATAATATAGATTATACAAAAAATATGGTGAAAAAAAGAAAAATAAAAAATCTTAAAATCTTATAATAATTTAATATAACCACTTTTAATATGCAAACACTTATTCTATGATACAATATAGTTAGCAGTCCACACAATTAAAAGACTTCTTCTATCATATGACTTGTTCATAAAAAATTAATACAAAATAACTAAATATAAATTAAATTAAAAAATGTAATTTAAATAATTAAACCCCAATTTTTTGTCCTTGCTCCAACCCCAATCTTATTTTGTATCTTGTATAAATATTCAAAATTGTTGATTTATACAAATATGTAACGTATAAACTCCATTCTCTAATAAAGAAAAGTTGTTAATGATATAGCGGGAAAAGCTGATTTATAAATAGCCAACATTGTAATAGAAACATACAATAGGATATATCTAATGAAGCTCATGAAAAACAAGTTAAAAGCAAGATACTAGTACTACTTCAGAAGAATTAAATTCCCTAAAATGGAAATATAACAGACATGTAACAATAATAAATTAAATTACAAAGAGAAGGGAGATAAATTTTTTTTTTCAATAGAGAAATATAATATATTAATATTATTTCATAAATTATACTCCTTCGACCCTTAATATAAGACCTATTTAACCAATTTAGATTAGATTAAGAAAGTTAGGTAGGTTAATTAATTATAAGAAATATGACATGTTTTTTCTAAATACCATATTATCTTTCTTAATACTCTATCTTCCTTTTCTACTTAATTATGGTTGAGGGAGTATCCATAGGGGTAATTTAGAAAAAATTGATAAATATGATAAATGAGTCTTATATTTAGGACCAAAATCAATTAACAATTGGATTCTATATTAAAGATCGGAGTAGTATTATATAATTCGGGCAAGGCCAAATGGGCATGACAGCATGTTTAGCTCATGCCTAACCCTGCCATGAAATGCCCAACCCAAAGATGCACACTCTTTTTCGGCTGGGCTGGACATTTTTTTTTGGGCTTGGGTTGCGGTATTTGGGCCTCATGTACCCCCTAGTTCCCTTGAAACCCAAAAAAAAAAAAAAGTCCCACTTGCTTTTTCACCTTCAAAATTTCGGTTTTGACCACCCCAAACTCCAAGTCTCCAACCCAAACAATTCCTAAAGTAAATCAAACCGAGGCTTATGATCTTTCAACTTAACCCCATTGTTATTGTTCCCTCCTGTTCATAATATAAGATTATGGTGAGGCTTTTTTATAAATTAAGGAATGTTAGCTAAGTTTTAAAATTTGTTTTAAATTCATAAAGTTACCTATTTTTCTATTATTAAAAAATTGATTGAAAAATTCTCTAATATCTTTTCTCAGTATAATAAGAGATAAAAGTGAAAATTATCATTATTAACTTGTTAATCTCTTATACTTATACTTTGGATCAAAATTTTTTTACAATACTTCTTGTATCATGGACAGAGGGAGTAGCATTTCTTTTCTTTTTTTTTTTTGGGTCAAATAACTAGTATTTCTCCTTAATTGTGGTTTCTTTTCTTTTTGCTTGTTTGCTTTGTAGACACTATCATATACTAAATATGGGTATCTTTCCCAACAGAGATTCAAACCTTAGTTCACCAAGTTGTGGGTCACTAGTCTCTTTTGTTAGAAAAAATAATTATGAGGAAAACAAACGCAAAATATCCAAATATATATATATATATATATATCATAAATAGCATAATTATAAATTCTACATTTATTGTTGATTGATGATGATTCCCATGTAAACTTTACTTCCTTGTACTCGATGGACTAAACGCATTTCCACAATGATCTAAGAAATTGCCCAATTTTATTCTAGCATAATATGGTAGAAATTACCACTCCAAACATATAGCCTTGTAGTTCTTTTTGGACTTGATATGGGTTTAGTTGCAACAACCAATAGGAATTACTAAGAGCTTGTCTTTTCTTCTTACTGTGGAACCAAAGGACTCAGTCATGTCAAATTCTTCAATCTGCATTTCATTGGGAAGCTTCCAATTAAAATGATAAAGCAATTGAGCCAGTGCCTGCTCAATAAGAGCTGTGGCAAAAGTGATTCCTGGGCATATCCTCCTTCCGCCCCCAAATGGTATGTATTCAAAGTCTCTTCCTCTGAAATCAATTGGACTATCAACAAATCTGAATCTCTCAGCTTCATTCCAAATCATGGGGTCTCTTCCTATCATTCACAATCACCTCGTCTAGCAGGTATCTCATATCTGAAGTAGCAGTACTGCTGGTGGATGTAGTCTAAGAGTTTCTTTAACGACCAGCTTTAAATATTTCAATGCTGAAGGTCTGCTTCAGAGGCATAACCTTTTTCTCTGAATACCTTTCTTACCTCTGCCTGTGCTTCTTCCATAACCTTTGGGTTTTTCAGCATTTCTGACATTGCCCACTCTAGGGTTGTTGATGATGTGTCAGTTCCAGCTCCAAAAATGTCCTGATTATGGATGAAGCTGATTGAGTAAAGATTGGCAAATCAACCAGAAACATAGTTGAAGAAATGTCTAAGGCATATTGGATGCTATTTTCAAGAAAATCTTGTCCTCTATTAAAGGTAGCATCTTATATTATTTTTTACTAAATTTTCTTTGTGCAATATGCTATTAATAATTTCAAAGAGATGATCTAAACAAAACAGCCTATAAAAGTATAATCAAAATGGGATCTGAAGGCTACTGATAAATATTTGAGTGGGGCTTCTTCATCTCTTTCCTCGAATGTAACATTTTTAGCATATAATTAATGAAGAAATAAGGTACTAACCAGAATAACAGCTTTGATATTGTTGTCGGTAAGCTGAGGGGTATGAGGATCATTCTGCTGTTGAAGCTTTAGTAGAACATCAACTAGATCTTCCTCAGCTTGGCCATGGATTCTCTTTTCCTCTTTATGATCCTTGACTATGTTCTCAAGTATTCTATCAAGCTCCCTGTGAAGCCTCTCAAGCTTGCCTCTCATCCCACTGATCAATGGAAGAACTTTGACAGAAGGAAACAGATCAGAAACAGAGAAACCTCCAGCCAGCTTTAAAGCTTCTTCCATTGTTGATAAGAAAGCTTCATGGTCTCCACATTTCTTACCAAAAGCTGCTCTTGAAGTTATTCCAGTCGTGAGTGAGAAAAGGTACTCACTGAGATTAATCACAGATCCTTCATTTGCAGAAATTTTCCTAACAAGGGCAGAAACTTCTTCTTCTCTTATATGACTGAATGATTGAACTCTCTTTGCTGATAATAGCTCCACAGTGCAGATTTTCCTCAGATGCCTCCAGTAACTTCCATAAGGAGAAAAACCAATGTTGGTTGAATTGTATGAAATAATTCTTGAAGCAAGAAAATATGGTCTGTTAGAGAAAATGGCATCATGGGTCTTCATGATCTCTTTGGCCATTTCTGGGGATGAGATTACTATGTTTGAAGTTCCTCCAAGCTGAAGATGCATTAAGGGTCCATATTTGTTTGCCAATTTTCTTAGAGAATGATGGGGTAGTGATCCTACAAACTGATGTAAATTCCCTATGAGAGGTATCTTCCATGGTCCTGGTGGTAGGGTTCTGAGGGACTTTCTGGAATGAGGTCTTTTAACTATGCTTAATACAACTATGAAAAAGCAAAAAAAGGTGAAGAAGAAAGAAATAGGAACCTGAACCTCCATGAAAGTCTATGTTATTATTACCCAAAGGCATAGGATGAGGCTTACAGGATAAAACAGTACTGCTTCTAAGTTATTAAATAAATTTATAGGTAGAATCAGTTGGTAAGTTCATTCATTGATTAAGGACACAAAAATGTCTTGAGAAATAATCAAAAAGAAGAAAATAATAATTATCAGGTACTTAAAGAAAAACGTGTTCAAATTCCACTACTTCTAGTTGGCAGGTCTAAATTGGCGGTTTAGGAAAATGGGAAGAAAGAAAAGTAGAGAGTAACAAAGAAAAGGAAGAAGATGGCGTAGTTGATGAGAGAGTACATGAATTGACAATATACTCCTAGAAGAATTTTTATCCTTTTTATAAATCAAATGATTAAATATTTAGTTTAAATTTACTTTTATTTATTATTGAGCAGAATGCTATTTTTAAAAAATGCATATATTATATAAAGATAAAATTTTTAAATGTTTAAATTTTAAGACAGAGTTATAAAGGTTTAAAGTTTTTTTTTTGGGTTCTGAAAAAATATATTGGCAGTGATTTATAAATAAAATGATTAAGAGTATATGATGATATATATACATGGTATTTTATACTAAAACATGAGTCTTATATTTGAGACTGAAAGAGTATACATATATATATAAATATATATTGATTAGGAGTAGAAAAATAAAAAGACTTGGTATATGTATACAATTGAGAAAAGAAAAGAAAGAAAGCAACTGGGATAAAAACTGATGGGAAAGGAAAATTGGAGAACGAAACGTAGGAAAGAGAAAGAACAAGGGCGCTAATCATCTAAGGAGTTAATTGAGGATTCATCTAGGTTTAGGTTTTTTGGTCCAAATATTAAAATTTGATGAAATATAGATAAAATTTCAATAACTTCACCAATCTCAATCTTTTAACTCTTAAAAGTTTTCTAATTACTATTTTTGCCAGCTAACATAATATTATTTAATTCACCCCTGAATAATGTATGTATTTATATCTAAAACAATTATTCTAATGAGGCATTTTACCTAATATTTGTTTACAAATTTTTTTTTAATACTCTAGTGAGTAAAATTAATTTTAAAACAGTCTTTCCCAGAATCCGTAGCACATTCTTCATATGCACTTGGTTAAAACTATCCTTCTAAATCTTCTCTTAAGGAAAAAAAAAAAAAAATTACAATGACCACGCTTTGTCTTCTCCGTCTTTGTTCTGCTTTCTGGAGTTCGAAAAGGACTTAAAACATGTTGAAAATTATGCATCCCTGGAGAATTTTTTTTTTTTTAAAAAAAAAAATCAGTATCAAGTACCTCTGTGTTGAAAATTGTCTGCTTCAAGTTGGCAGTTCCAAATTTGCCAGGGTCACGTTTAACAATAAGTCAATAACACTTCGCTTTTGTCAAAATAAAACCCACAATTTTCAGCGCAAGATCATTAGCCATTACACCTACCAACCCAACAGAAACAGTTCATTTTTTAGCGGGGGAAAAATGAGAAATCCATGTGAGAATGCCAAGCCACAGGATCATTTATCTAATAAACTAGCAAGTACTTCCTGCGCGATGCGCGGAGCTCATAATTAAGAATTTTTTTAATTTTAATTTGTTAAAGAAACTCACATTCCACCGCAAATAACTATATTATTATAATTCAAAACATTTTATGAATTCACTACACTATATTATTAACTACTATATTTAAATGATTGTGTTTGTTTCATTACATTTGTAGCTTGTGCAAACTAATTAAATTAATTTAAAATAACTTCTTAGTATTAATTAGATAGGAGTTATGACATTTTAGCCTTGAATGCACTGTAACAATCATATTATGTATTTAACCTTATCTTTTACGACTATACTTCCACTTTACATTTGGATGTCATTATTTGCAAATTCCTACATCTTCGAATAGTAGTTAATCTTTTACAATAGTTTTTGCCATTCTGCACAAATGTTTTTCATCCTATCATGCTTCTAACTCATATAAAAGATTTATTCAACTTCAATTCTTTACTGAGAAGTGTATTTTTAATATTTCTTTTCAAATAATATAAACCGGTAAAATGCTGATTCAACATCATGATTGATGTACTCAAACTAATTAAAAAATATTAAGAAAGTAATATTAACATGTAGGAAAAGTGCTTCTAAAAAAAGTTGAAACAATTCTTGTGCTGATCATTTAGTGAAACCTACTCATAGTAGTAATAACATATTTTATATCCTTGGTGATTCTCCACCTATTGATCCTTTAGGTAGAGGTTGATGAAGGGTGTTGGTTATGCTTTCCTTTTAGGATTCTTATTTTTTTTTTGGGTAGTTTTTTGTTTCCGTTGTGCCTTTCTTTGATGTTCTTAGCTTCCAGTTTTTATTCAAAAATCAAAAAATCTAAACAACTAACACAAATAAATTGATTATCAATAAGAAGCAAACTTATAAAATTATTGAAACTAAAAAATTAATTGTACTTGATACCTTTAGCTTTCAAAGTTATAAAAATATCATAGCACACATAATGTCGGATGGATAATGAGAAGACAAAGTCCTTGCTATTTATGCCCAAAAAGTAACTATGACCTGATGGTAAGGGAGACTGCATAGTATGGGGTAAGTATAATTAAGGGGAAGTCTATTAGCATGATTTCTTTTCTAACGTCACATTCCTTTGTGTTTCTAGTTACCATATGGATATGGTCCGCATGGTTTTTGCTTGCATGAAGCTCACTTTACCCTGGTTGTTTTTGGTGGGGCAGCCACTAAGTTTGGTGTTTTTAAGCAAAAAATGTTCGATGAGTGTTAAAGGTTGAACTTGATGAGAAGATTTTTTCCACTAGAGATAGTTCTAGTGACAAGAAGATTTTGAATGTATTTATTGTTTTGGAGAAACGAACTCCTGAATGCCTAAAGACCAGGTCAGATAAGAAATCGAGTAAAGCGGTGCATTAATTTATATAGGATATATGAAGCTATTTTATTTTTATTTTAATTACAAAAAGAACTTATATCTTTCAAGTTAAAAATATTATCTTAAAATAAAAACAAATCTCTTGAATTTCTTTCAACATGATAACAATGTCTCCTTGTTAACAGTATTGGTTGCAAACTTCAAACACTCATTTTCACTACCACGCATAAGGGTGGAAACAGGCCAGGCCAGGCCAGGCTTTGCTCTTAACAGGCCAGGCCTGTTTTGGAGCCTATTAGCCTGAGGACTGATGAATAAGAGGAAAAATCATTAGATTATATTATCGTAACTACATATGCAATAAAAAAAATCTTACTTTTGCCCTAAAAGAAAAAGTTAGCTGTTAACATTGTTATCAACATGATCCGTCCTTTCAATTTAGAGATAAAAAGAAGAAACATAAAGGGCTCCTTTTAATTTGCAGGGCCTGCCATCAACATTTGTCATATTTTAGCAGCCTACCATTGCAGCCAAAATGCCTACATGAGAGCACCGCTCCAATCCTGTGAACTTTTGCGGGTATCTTCAATGGGAGAATGAGTCTTTTACAAAAGAGGCAAGTTATACTTAATATCTACATACCCCAAAAACATGAATCTATTCAAAGGCAGCCCAAACTTTGAAGATGCGTTGTTATTCCATAGAATATTATATGACACTTTCATAAAGAACTTTTGACCAACTGGGCTTTTCATGAGTCATTGAATGAGGAACATTTACACAAGATAGCCACGTTGCTTTTCCCATTGATAGGTGTGATCATGAAGAGATCATCAATGTCCGTTTGATTCTTTGACAACCTCCTAACCTGTGGTTATGTACACATTGATAACCCAGCATGAGGGAGAATAGAACATAATACATATAATGCAGAACTAAAGAGGGTGAAACTCTGAGGAAACAAATGAAAATGAGAATTGAGGGAAATTATGTGCTAAACAATTTGAAATAGGAAAAAAGAAACAAAGAAAATGATAGGTGAAGTGATTCAATTCTGTTATGTTTAAGGCACCCGGTAGATCAACTCTCTTAATAGTATATATAATTGAATGTTTTAAGTTCATGGCTTAATATAAAAGATAGTTGGATCCAGTTAATCAAAGGGTAGATATCCCGCAGTCAAGACATATAGAATAACCTCACAAGACCCAACATCTGTCGTTACTCCATTGCAATCCTTGTGACTAAGCACCAGATCCAACTTCAACTTTACCCCTTGGACTACATAGTCTGGAGCCCCAAAGCTGAAATCTTTATATTTCTTGGAGAATCTAGGAATAAATTTTCAAGCTGCAGAGAGGAGAAATAACAATCAATAACTGAAAATCATAAGGATAATCAGAAGCTCCCAAGATCCCAGTGTATGCATACACTTAAGTCTCTAATAGGCTCCCTTGCTGAAGCAATAAGCTGTTGGATTTATCTGTTAGCTTCAACTTTACCAAGACAGTTATGGTATGCCTGCACATTCATTTTTTTTTTTGAACAAATTATGAAGATCTTAAAGAAATGATAAATGTTTTGAATTAAGGGAAAATGCACTACTACAGAAAGAGAGCTATGTAATTAACCTAGCTGCATACTCTTAAGAAACTCATCTTAAGAAACTCAACTCCTTTAACTCCACCTTTGGAGGAGGAGGCCCCTAGTAAAAGCTCGGCACCTCAGCAAGTAAGTGGGGTTTAGACAATAATGTGCCAAAAAAAAAAAAAAAGAAAGCAAACATACATTTGCTGAAATTATAAGAGTTTAATGAATAAAAACAATTTACACATCAAATATATGATTGAAAGACACCTCTGCGAGTTTCTGAACTTCAAGATGCAATTGAGCATCCTTTTTCTGCAATGATGCTTCTTTCTTGCACCAGCCAGAGCCCTATAGACATAATTCTCCAAGCTCAATGCACAGCAAATAATGAACAGTAATAGAAAGAGGCAAAAAAGAGCAGAAAAAAATTAGAATACTGAACATCATGCTAGTACGTACAAATGTAAATTATGGTTTTCCATGGAACATAAGGAAGAGGCATCATGGCTGATGTTAACAGCATATCTATCGGTTAAAAGAACATAACGGAAATTATAGAAACTATTGATGCTTCCTCATATTCAAAAATATTAGTCTCCTCTATCAACATCTGCATACATGAGATGGAAACACAATTTTATTATATAACAAAAATAACAGAAATTTTTTCATCAACAAATTGACATTGGAAACCAAATAAATGAGCCAATACCTTTGGTAATCGATAGAAATATCCTCCACCATGCAATAGGGCAAATGCACTCCTCTGTGTTGTGAAGAGACAGAACAACTTATTATAAAATAACAGAAAACAAAGAAATTTAACAACCAACAAATTGATATTGGAAGCCAAATAAATGAACATAGATGTTTCACAAAGTATGAGAGCCACCCACCATGGTTTGTCGCTGCTAATTTTATGAAGAAAACGAATCTGAGGCAAGGACGAGGGAGAATGAGAAGATCAGAGACATCTGAGAGAAGAAAGGGCTTCGGGGAAGGGAAAAGAAGGGAGCAATGGTTAGCTCTGAGGGAGAAGATGATGCTCCTCGATTTAGGTCGCCATCTTCGTGTCTTAGCCTTATGTAGCAGAAGAAACCACCAGCTCTATGCTAGAGTCATCCCTTCAAAACTGATTGGATATGGGAACTCTTGGCGCTTGAATATGAAGGATGAAGGCAGCATCACAGCCGCTGGGCTAGTATCGAATCATGGAGATCATTGATGGAATGAATCGAGGAGCCATCAAGTAAAAAGAGAGAGTGGAGGAAGAGAAAATCGATGAAAAGCCGATGGAGGAAAACCAGGTGAGATTCAATGTCAGGGGAGCGGGTTTAAATGTATGAGATGCCGAATTCAAAATTCAAAATTTGAAAACCGTAGGATTAGAGAGATGAGAATGTAGGGGAGAGAACCTTTTGAAATCTTTCTTTCAGTTTTGATGCTTGAAGGAGGGCTAGTCAAATGATTTTGAATTTTGTATTTGAATGGAACATTGCCTGCATCAAGGACCAACCCAAAATGGAAATATATGCTCTCTAGAATCTAGAGTTCACTGTCCTCTTCTCCATCTTCATGTTTCTGCGCCACCTGCAATTCAGCCTTATGTAATTCTGCATCACTGCGATGATGAAGGCCCTGCTTCACTCTATTCTAGCTTTTCCGTTGTTTCAGCCTTCATGACAGCAGCTTCTCTCTCCCGCTTCAAGCCGTGCCGTGAAAATTAAAAATTTCTTTCTCCATTGATTTCAAACTGTCTTATGAAAATTGAAATAGGATGGAAGTTTTATATTTTTTTCTTAATATCCACCTTTGATATTTTTTATTTTTCACAATATAATTGATTATTTAAAGTTACATAAAAAAATTATATATTTGATAATAATTCTTGTCATGGATTTTAAAAATAAATTTTAAAAATTAAAATTTTATTAGATTATAACAAATAATAGAAAATTTTATAAGATTTTATTTTTAAATGATACTTATAAGAATAGTGAATAATTGTAAAAAAAAATTTTACCAGCATGAATATTTGTAAAAATAATCTTCAATGATTCATAAAAAATAATATTTCTAGGGATATGGAATAATTTTAAAACAATCTTCAACAACCACCATAAAAAATATTTTTTCTATTTTCGTCTTTTAAATATTTAAAGAAGACAAGAAAAAGAAAATATCTTGTTATCAACCATAATTTTGATCTTGTATTTAATATTTAAAAAGTAATTTCTAAGGATATGGAATAATTTAAAAATAATCTTCAATAACTGCCTTAAAAGAAATTTTCTATTTTCATTTTTTTTGAATACTTAAAAAAGGCAAGAAAGAGAAAATATTTTATTTTTAACAATAATTCTTGTCTTGTATTTAAAATGAAAATAAATTTACAAAATAAGATTTTATAAAATTATATTAATAATAAAAGATAGTATTAAGATTTTTTTAATAATTTACTAATCTATAATTTAAAAAAAAATCTTCAACATCCTTCAAAAATAATATTTCTAGTTTTACATTTTTTATATGTTTAAAAAAAAGCAAGAGAAATATTTTCAATGGCTTTTGTTTGATTACATTTCAAAGCCTCTTAAAACAATGCTACACACAGCCACTTAATTGAGCCACAATACACGATGCCCAAGACAAGAATTTAGTGTCTTGTGAATAGTGATTTGGGTGTGGAGCCAATGCTAAGCCATTTTGAGAGCGGCTTGGTGGTAGAGTTTGTGTGTATATATTGATATTGATGAACTAAGCATAATAATATACTGTACAATACATATAAACCCCAATGTGAAAAATAAACAATTTTGGCCTGACTTGTACAAGCTCGGTTGGGAACCAACTATTCCTGATTCATCAGCTAAAGTGAGAGAGAAACTTTGGTAAGAAGTAATTAGCATTTGGCTTTCACTAATTTTCAACATAGCCTAAGTATCCAAAAGACTAGTTATAGAGCATAATAAAAAAGAGAGATATTTCCATAAGTACAGCTGTGCAAAGAGCTTAATGCAAAGGCCATGCTTGTCTATATTTTTCTCCGTTTACCACCTGTGCTACAAAGAAAATTTGAAGGAAGCTCGACCTCATTGATCTCGGAATCTGAACAGGATGTGGAACTGGAATCATCATCATCACTATCAGAACCATCCACCAGATTTTTATTCAATCCATCAAATGAATTTTCAGGCTCTGGAAACCATTTTCTTTTTAGGGATCCAATCGTCTCATTTACTCTCACAGGGCTAGCATTGCTTTCCTGCAGAAATGAACTTGATAAACTCGAATGCCCAATATCATTAACTGCTGCAGCAGTGTCTCGAGTTGCTTCCTTTTCATTCAAAGCTCCACTTGTGATAAACCCGTTATCATCATTATCACTGTCTTTGATCTCAATAAAAGCTCTTTGTGGTCTTGATAAATTTGAATGTCCAATATCATCACCTGTTGCTGCAACGCCACAAGTCGCTTCCTTTCCCTTCAAAGCTCCACTTGCGAAACACTCATCATCCTCATCATCACTGTCTTTGACCTCAATAACAGCTATTTGTGATCCCATACTTGCATTAGCTGGTAAAGAAAAGATATATTAGACCTACATACATGAAGAAAAATAAGTTTTGCCTACAAAACTTTGCAACCAAAAGCTAAGAAATTGATGATTATATTCCATAAACTGAATATAGTCTTGGTTGTTTCTTCTGGACATGATGGAAAGTCCAGCCTTAGATCCTCTGTTTATCTAAATATCATGCATATACATGCAGCAAAAATCAATGCACGTTAAATGTCCATATCCGATGCACCTGGCACAACAGTGCTTGGAGTGTCTGGGGACTGCCTTGAATCATCATCATTGTCATCATCAATAAGATGGGTATTTCCACGATCGTCCATCTTTCTTTGAGATGGAGAAGTGTCTGCGGCAGTATTTTCACACCCACGATCATGTACATCAACTGCATTCACATAATAGAAAGTCCAGCTTTAGATCCTCTCTTCATCTAAATATCATGCACATCCATGTAGCATAAAAAGAGGGATGTTTTATATCCATACCTGATGCACTAGCTCAGCTGTGTTTGGAGTGTATGGGGATCGCCTAGCATCATCAGCAACAGCGAGATGGGCATTTCCACTGTCGTCTGCAGCGATATTTCTGCACTCATGGTCATCCATATCAACTTCATTATTATCCTGTCCGTCCATGTCTTCAGCAAAAACCCCTGGACGAGCATCATTACATATCAAAGGCTATCCACAAGCAGGACTCTGGTGACAAATCCATCAGGTCAACAACAAAGAGGCAAGATGAATCCTAATCTCCAAAAAAAAAAGAATTCTTGCTATCACTCCCAATTCACCTCATTTAGATCCTCTATTTATCTAAATATACATATCCATGCAGCAAAAAGCAATACATGTTAAATATCCATACCTGATGCACCTGGCATGGCTATGTTTGGAGTGTTTGGGGATTGCCTTGAATCATCATCATCATCATCATCAGTGAGACAGGTATTTCCAAAATCGCCTCTCTTAGATGGAGAAGTACCTGCAGCATTATTTCCACAGTTATGTATATCAACTGCATTCTCAGTTGCTACTTCTAAACATAATGGAAACTCTAGCCTTAGATCCTCTCTTTATCTAATATCATGCATATCCATGCAGCACAAAGAGATGCATGCTATATATCCATACCTGATGCACCTAGGTCAGCTGTGTTCGGAGTGTCTGGGAATTGCCTAGCATCATCATCAACAACGAGATGGACATTTCCACAGCCATCTGTAGTGATATTTCTGCACTCATGGTCATCTCTATCAACTTCATTATTATCATGTCTGTCCGTGTCTTCTTCAGCGGAAACCCCTGGACAAGCATCATTAAATATCAAAGGCTATCTACATGCAGAACTCTTGTCACAAATCCATCAGGTCAACAACAAAGAAGCAAGATGAATCACAACCTCCAAAAGCAAGAATTCTTAATTGCTGTTGTTCTCCCAATTCATTTCACCAAAAACAAAGCCGAATTAAAGAAGAGGGCTGGTTTTATCGATAATCCATAGTAACTACCATAGAATGTTTCATGACTAAGAAATGCAGTATGCTAAAATTTACAAGAACATTTGCCCAAAAAAAATTTCACAGATTTGAATGCTTCTTTTCTTCCATACACACAATTACATCAGCTCAATCACCATACCTTCAAGAAAATTGAGAGTTGAGAGCACCCTAGTCACATGCTGCACATTTTTACACAGAACCCATGCAAATGGACAACACCTAGGATGGAATGAAAAAATCCCACTTAACCCTAAATTGAAACATGCCTCGGTTCTGTTGGTTTTACCACATATGTATAACAGAAGATCAATTACCAGAGTACTTGCACTACAATTCCAAACGCACGGTGTAAACATCTCTCTATTTCCCTTCAACATAAAGAACTTTATTGATATTATTCATTAGACAACTAAAAACATGGTTCGTTATCCCACAATAAAAAATTTATGTGACTAGCCTTAACCACATGCACTTGCATAGAATTCAACTGATTTTTTTCGCTAAGAAATAACATACACAGAATTGAATACATAAATTAATTTTAAGGGGAAAAACAATCAAATTAGAAATAGTACACAAACATAAAGTAGCAGTAATAACACATTCTACTTTGATATAACATCAAAATTGATCCTTCTACCTGATCTATGCACCATATGTACACAATAATTCATTAATCTATACAAATGTCATGTTTCCATAAAATTAGTCACAGTTATGCAATTTATATCTTATCCTAATAAATCGAGAAATGTCAATATGCAACTAATGCAGCTACCAAAGTGAGATTTTTAATCCAAAAACATTAGGAAATTTAATCCATCCTATCATTCTAATCTCAATCAAGACTTTTTTGGGAAGCACTAGTCATGCATATCCAAGTAGAAAAAAGAGATGCAAAGCGAATTTCAAAATTCTCATTTGCTGTAATTCTCCCAATTCATTTGACCTAAACAAAAGAAGAGAGATAATTTAATGGATAATTGATAAGAAGTACTATATATCTGAATGCTTCTTCTCATCAGTACAAAATCAAATCAGTTTAATCATACTCCTTTAAAAGAATTGAGTGTCCAGAGTACCCTATTGATATGTTGCAAATTTTCACACAGTTCCGTTGCAAATTTTCACACAGTTGCCCTGCAAATAAGCAGCACCTTTGATGGAATGAAGAATTCCCTCTCACCCCTGTATTGAAACTTAACTAACACTCCCTTTTTTTTGTCTCCTAAATATAAGACAAATGATCTATTTCCCTAGTATTTTATCTAAAGTTCCAAACAGAGGGTAGGATATTATCTCCCCTCTGTTTCCCTTCAATATAAACAACTTTATTAACCTTATCCTTTAAATTCCTAAGGAAATAATCTGTTAAGCCAAAATTATTTAAATAAATTTTAGAACCTTTCTACTGGTGCAAAGATTGGACCCAGTTAATTACTTGTTCATGAAAAATGTTATGTGTTTTGTAAGCGCATCACACACAGCCTTAATAAAGCAAGAAATGACAATGTGCCATCTAATGCAGCCACAAAGTTGAGATTTTTTAACCCTAAACCACAGCTAAATCAAAGTTTAATTTATCCTATCATTTTGATGACATTTGAAAATTTGAAAGCCAAAATCAGCCATGCATATCAAAGTAGCGAAAAGAGATGCATGCTAAACTTCAATACCTGATGTACCAAGCACCGCCTTGTTAGGAGAGTCCGGGGATTGCCTAGTGACTTCAACAGCAGATGGATGGATGTTTACAGACTTGAGGTCCTTTCTCTGCGAAGGAGGTGCCCCTGCTGTGATATTTTTATGCTCATTATCACATACATCTACATCACTCATATCTTTTTTGCTAATGACTTTATTAGAAACCCTTGGATCAATGATTCGTTGAAGCTCAGACAGCTCCTCACCTTCTCCTCCATTTCCCAAGTGAGTTTCTCCATTCATAAACAAGTTTGCACCTTTCTCCACAATCAAAAGTCGTTCACTCAGCTCCTCAATTTTTTTCTTCCATGACTCATCAGCCTTACGTTTTTCATTCTCCAATTCAGCATTCCTAATCCTCAACTCAGCAATCATATTTCCATCATTTAAGCCGTTGTTCTTCTTCACCTCTTCCAACAGTTTCTCATATCTCTCTTCAGCATGCTGCCTTATCTCACATTGCTCCTTACATTTCCTCAATTCATCTTGAACACTCATCCTCTCTAACCTCTCTAATTCTATTCTATCAGTTAGTACCTTAATCTCAGCCTTTAATTTGTTTTCCTTCTCAACCAAGACCTCCTCCACGCGGTCATAGTCAATCATACGGAATGCAGTTCTCAAATTTGAAACCAACTCTGTTATACTCAACTCCATTAAATATTCTTTGTCTCCATCATCATCTGAAGCAAGTGGTAAGCCCAATCCATGTTCCATTTTAACGCTAAAAGGATCAAAATGCAAAAGATCAGTGAGCATGGAGGAAGAGAAACAAAACAAAACATGGAGGGAAAATTGAGAAGGCAGCAAACGAGTGGGTGAGATCACAAAACCATCAAATACTCATTAATCAAAGACTGAAATGCAAGTGCTATTAACGTCTATTTATAGATCAAGCTTTCCTACCCATGAAGAAATCTAATTTATAAAAATAAAATTAAACAACAAGGTGCAAACTCACAAAAAGCGAACTGACGTTTAAGAAGGATGCTTACAAAAATATAATTGAAAACTTGAAAGGACAAAAATCTTTTTTTTTTTTTTGGAATAAAATCTCCCATATTTCCTATCACAAGAGTCACTACCTTCGACTTTGACCGTGCCCGTGAAAGGGAGTGGGAATTGGTAACATGCAGGTGCCCCTAGTTTAATCACAACCGTGAGATACATCAAACACTCAAAAATCATCTAAGCCCTCCTAAGGCGGCAAAAGCAAGCAAGCAAAATTAAAAAGAAAGAAAGAAAGAAAGAAAGAAAAAGAATGAGAAGTGACACAGTGACACAAAGGCAATCTCCAACCATTCTCAAGGAACCGTTCTGCAAATGAAAATAGTGAAGGCGCTGATCCTCGCGTCGGCCCTTGGCATGCCGTCTCACGCCGTAGGGCACCTTCCGTCGTAGATGGGAAGTTCAATGCAATTTTGTCACACCAAGACGTACAATTTCCTTCTAACCGGGTCTTTTCCTTAGCCATGACAAAAAGTTCATATGATTATATACAAATATAGTGATTTTAGATGCCTCTGTTGTAAGGTTTGACACATGAGGCATGGAAACAATATCACTGAAAACAAGATTTAAACAATAAGTTGCATAAGGTGACCAATAAATAGTTCTATATTTCTCTTTAATCAATCTACCACATGCCACATAGTTAGCAGCATTGTCAGTCACTACATGGATCACATTTTCAGGACCAACCCAAGCAATAACTTCACAGAACAAATAGAATAAACTTTTGGCATCTTTAACTAAATCTGAAGCATCAACTGATTTCATAAATATCATATCATGTATTGAATAGACTAAAAAATTAATTAAAGTTTACAGTCTACCATCGGTCCAACCATCAACCATAAGTGTATAGCCATTTTCTTTCCATTTTCCACGATGACTCTCAATCATTAACTGTCATTCTTTTTTCCAATCTCCCCGCAATGTATTTCTAAAATCATGAGATTTAGGGACCTTAAACCCAGGCCCAATTGAAGCAATAGCATCAACAACTTTTTGAAAATCTAATGCACTAAATGGAATGCAATTAATAATAGCCCATTGAGCAATAACCATCTTGACATTATAATGTGCTTCTTTAGTTTACAATACACTGTTGAGGCTTGGTTGAGAACCAGGAATTGTCCTAGGAACAAAACAATTATCAATCCTCCTAGTGTTAAGAGCTTTTCTCTTGTTGCCACTATTCTCAATGCCTATCCTAAGTCGAGGTGAAACAATTGGCTCTTCAATTTTCCTAATTTCAACGTTGTCTTCTACATCATTAACAGATTTTTTCTTTGCACCTTCTTTCAAAGATTCTTTCATTCTGACACGTATATCATAAGGGACTTTTTTACAAGAACACACTTGACCAGTGACACTAGCTAGATGTTACTTCATCCTATTTATTCCATCTCCCCTATAAATTGATGCACAAAAAAAGCAGGTAAAAACATTTACTTTTCCCTCTTTTTTAAATGTAACATATGCCCATGCAGGATCAGTTTTAGCAGTCCCATGGAATGATGAGGGTAAGTCAGGAGTGGGATTATTGGTAGAAATAGGAGTGGGGTTGGCATTCTCATTTCCTTCAGCATTATTGTCATCCATGATCAACAATGTCCGCACAATAATCCAACAAAAACTACAAAGTAATAAAACACTAAAACAAAGCCATTAAAATAATATCAGTAAAACAAACCAGCACAGTACACCAATAAAATATTTCTATTCAACATGGAAGATAAAATATAAACAAATAAAGGGAATAGAATGGTTCATATCTAACTTGATACAAATGCATAGGAGATGCCGTAATTAAAAATTAAAAAGGAGAACAAAATAAGCTTTTGTCCAAGACACTTCCTTTTTTTATTAAACCTATTATTTTAATGCATTGAGCTGCACATCGGACAGCAAATAGGTTTTCATTACTTTGTGACAAATGGAGGGTCCTTAGCTGCACCTTCTTTACCTCCCTCCCTCCCTCTGTGCGCGTGCTCGCTCTCACTCAGTCGCTCTTCTCTCCTTCCCCTTCTTCTTTCATCTTTATGATCTACTAAATGTACTGGTAAAAGATTATAATCTTTCGTTTTACGAGTCCTGCTTTCATTTTTTTTTTTTTCTTTCACTGGTCAAATCAAGCAATTGCCCGTGAATTTTCTTGCTATTTCCTACAATGCTTTAATGTTTCTCACTACTGCTTTTTCTTTCCAGCCACTTGGTATTGATTCATTTTTCAGTTCCTCATATTTTATTTTCAATATATGGTTAACATTCCATGATTAGCAATCAGATTTCTTTAGCCAACCAATGTAACCAAGAAAACGTGTGTGTGTCTGTGTAGAAAAGAGGGGTTTGCAGTGGGGAGACAACCCTTCTCGATTCTATGACAAAAAAAAAAAATGCGCGCAACCAGCGAGTGTAAGATTATAAAAATAAGTTTTTTTACAGGTAAGTTTCCGAACCCAATCTTGTTCTTGTGTACGCAAACTTGTACATAATGAGTGTCAGACAGTGAACGACAGAGCCAACATCAGGGGAGAGACCAGGAACTGAAAAACAAGACCAATAGACCTAAGAAAGCAAACCTGAGGCAAGTGAGGGAGAACGAAGCTCGAAAGCAAATCAGTGAAAATGCAACCTCCAAGTACCCACGCAGCTTTCAATCTCAGTTTCAGGCCAGCAATGCGAGAAGCCGAGAACCATTTCAGTTCATGTGAGCAACACGAGAGACTCCAATCGACGCAGTGGCAGACAACCCACTCTGAATCACTCCTCGAGCAAAGAAAATTTTAGGCCTTGTTTGGGGTTTTTTTATTTTTGCAGGAAGGGGAGGGATTGAGAAGGAAAAATAGAGCGGAGTTAGGGAAAAAATTGTGTTTTACATTATGCTTCCTTTCCCTTCTTTCCCGGATTTTTTTCTGGGAATGGGAGAGAAATATTTTGTCAGACTAAACTATTCATGTTAACTTTCTGATATCACAATCTTACCCTCCTCGCTAAAACTCGCCTTTTCTTTCGGGGCAAAAATGAAGTAGAGATTGATTCCAGACCCATTAATCCAATGTGGATTGGTGCATTTCAATAAAAGTAGATGGGATTTATCAAACACACGGTTAATCCCAATAAACCTGAAATGATAGGAAAAAAAATATTTTTAAGAATCACCTTTGAAATCTTATTTATTGTTTAGGTAATACGAACTCAATTATCAATAGAGAGCAATTAGGACAGAAAAGGATTAAACTACTAAAAACCCCATCACATCCGTCAATTAAAATATGCATATATGGACAAAGTGGATAATTTCAAAGCTGCGACTGCAACATAAGACCAAATCTCCTCGACATCATATGATGACACTTCCAACGTCTTAGGCAAAGAGAAAAAACAGGCCATTTACTGCGAAAAGGCGATGGTTCCCATGAAGATAGTTGTGTGTATCTATTTAATTTGTATATATGGAGATGCATATAGTCCTTCATCGTCCTCAACTTGGGCATCGAATCAAGCTCCCTCTCTCTCCATCTCTCTCCCTCTACTGTGATATATTACTCTCAGTATTACCACGCATGGTTGCCTCACTTCTTAAGCTGTCTTCCTTCATTGCCTTCCTCTGCATTGCCCTCGTGCTTTCTAGTCCCAACGGTTGGTTTTGTTTTACCAATGTCTAAATACCCACTTGAGTTTTTACCACTTCCTTTGCTCAAATACTACCTCGAGTCTTTGATATAAGAATTACTTAGAGATCCAATTTGATTATAAACATAAGACTTAATCTATTTTGTCTCTAATGTTTTTCTATTTTGCTCCTAATTAGTAATTCCTATGGTGATTACATAAGTTAAGGGGTTTTTATCAAAGAATATTAGGTTAATACAAATTTTGATCTTTTAAATTTGTTTTTATTTTAGTTTTGGTCTCTCAAGTTTCAAACTATAAGTTTTGATCCCTCAAGTTTCTTTTCATTTATAACATGAGTTCCCATAATCCATTAAACACTTAAACAATTGAAGGACCAAAACTTATGGTTTGAAACTTGAAGAACCAAAACTAAAATGAGAACAAATTTGAAAGATCAAAGTTATATTAACCTAAGAATATTTTAGAAAAAAAATAACATCCATTTATGACAAGTAGCTAACTTAACTAATTTTCTTAATATTTACAAATTAGTTATCTAACTCCCAAATTAATGATTAGAGGTAGTAATTAACAATTTGCACTAGTATTAACAGTCCTTATATATGCATATTCCCCGGTAACTCACTATTCAATAACTTTCTATTAGAAAGCTCCTCCTTCAATCCATTTATATGTTCATATCTTTTCACTTGATTTGTTGTTGTTAATGTACATAGAAAATGTTGAGGCAGCGCTTTGCAGCAGAGCTAGCACAAAATTCTCTGGCTATTGCGGGGACAATGGCCGCTGTAATGATGCGTGCCACAGCGAGGGCGCTGGTGCGGGAAGTTGTGTTGCTCTTCCTGACCCAGCTTGCTTCTGCTTCTACAGTTGTACGTAAAGGGTGAAAGTGTCACTGCCTACTTATCACACACCAGCCTCCCCTTCATCATCTATATCATATCAATAATTAATAGTGCCACAGCTAATAATAATGCACTATGTGTATGTATGCAAGCTTTCTTTGTAATACATGTGTCTGAATTTTTGTTTTTTGTCCTCCACCAAATAAAAACTTATGTAGTCAATTATCATATAGGTAACGGTGTTGGCACTTTATAGAAACTTCTTGTCATTGAGTCTTCATATGCTTTAGTTGTTACTCCTCTATCTAGTCCGATTTACAAAGTAAAGAGAAAATTTTTTCATATCAAGGTATAATTTTACTCTTAATTTATTATTATATTGACTTTATTTTTATGAGATATAATATATATTAAATGGAGATAAATTTAAAAATTAGTTATTAAATTTTAACATAGAGTTAATGAAGTTTAAGGTTTTTCTTGATTTATGTAAAATATGTTACAAATAACTTATAAAGAGGATTTGGGAATGAATTCTTGTATATATATAAATATATATTATCTACCATTCAAAAAATATATATTATCTACTGACCTACATGTATTATCATTATATCATGAGTTGAGAAGTTTTTGATTTTCTTAAGTATTTTTCAGTGGTTTTCTTTTCAAAAGGAATCCAAGGGTGTCGACTGTCGAAGCCACCGAAAATTAATGTTTACTCACAAAATATTTCTAGTACTTCTCCTATACTTAATATAGGACATAATTATTAAGTTAATTGTGGTTCTAAATATAAGACCTATTATATCATATTTATCAGTTTTTTCTAAATTACT